>NW_022589741.1:14151474-14195609 GCF_004348235.1 Phoca vitulina
CCCCCCCCCCCCCCCCCCCCCCCCGCCTTGTTTTCCAAACTTACCAGTCGCTGGAGTCTAATTCATATGTAAAATTGCTCTCTCCTCTCCTGTCCCCCTAACCTGGGTTCAGGACCTCATCCTCGCTCACCTGGACTCCTGCAAGAGCCCTATTATTCTCTGTACCCCAGTCTCTCACTCCATGACTGCCAGGGAGGGGCTTCTGAAATTAACAAGTCACCTCCTGCTCAAAAACTTCCACTGGCTCCTGATTGCCTAGAGCTAGGATGTCCAAACCTCTTTGATCACTGTCAGTAACCAAAAAATGTTGGTACCCATCCCTAACATATGTATTTTTATGTACGTATCTGTATATTGCATTTCCATGTACCACCATCATTATATGGTGGTATAGGTAAATACCTGGTATATGGTATATCTAAAAGACAATAAACCTTTAGAGAAATAATATTACTGACATCAGGAAATTTGAATCTATGTTGCAAAATTTACCTTGGTAACTTGGAATATTTCTGGTCAGCTTCCACTGACTACAATCAGATTGTTACCATTTTTAACTCGAGATGGAAAGATAACAAGGAGCCCTTTAAGAGTGGGGGAGCGACCACCTTGCCATGTTCTTGCTGTCCCCTTGTGCTTGCATTTCCACCTTCTCTCCAGTCCCCAAATGTCTTTCCACTTGCTGAGCCCTTATCCATTGTGTGAGGGTCAATCTAGTTAAAGCCAGATAAGATCACCCATAAATCCACTGCAGGAGCAGGTGTAAATATGTTGCAATATGCTAAAACTGAATGATGATGCGAAGAGCCCCTGCCGGTTTCATGGAACCCCTCAGACCCTCTCTGTTGCAGGCAACATGCGTGACACGGGGGCTGAGTGCAGGCACCAGGGTCTATTTGTACAGTAAATTTCAGAGAAGCTCAAATTCTTATTTTAAGTTTAAAAAATACACATAGAGGTTTCGATATTTTTTCTCTTATCCCAATGGATCCTCTTGCATAATCCCAGGGCTCAAGAACCCTAGCTTGGGAACTTCTAGTGTGTACACAGGGTCTGTGTCCAAATTCCTCATTCTGTGTACAGGTCCCACAAAAGAAGATGTCTTGTAAATTTCTCATATTCGAGGCCATGTATTACTTATGCTCCCAGGCCCAGCACAAGGCTGGCCGGGAGCAGGTGCTCAGTAAATATTTGCGGAATTAATAGCTGGCTCCCCAAACACACTCAGCCTCCTCTCTGTGCTGTGAGTCTTCTTTTCCCCCTTAGGGCCCCTACTTCTCCACCTGAGCAAGTCCTGTTCATCTTCATAAGCTCAGTTCAAATGTTACCTCCTCTGGGGAGGCAGCCCTGACCTCTGGCTCTGTTTGCTCTTTCAGTACAGCACGCACCAGGAGATCAGAGTGCGATGTCTGGGCCAGGCCACCCTCACCCACCCTGCTATCCCCCACCAAAGAACTGCGGAGGCAAGAAAGACACTTCATTCATCTGCGTGTCCCCAGCACCCTGTAGCTGTTCAGTAAACGTCTGATGAATCAGAGATTCACAGAGGCAGGAATGAGGACAAGGGATGGCCTGGGCCAGAGACTATCAGGCTCAAGAACTTTGGTTCAGGGTAACGGGCAGGGAGAGGATGAAGGCCGTGGGAGATGGTGTGAGGGGCATCCAGGATCATGTCTGCACGTTGAAATTCTTGAAGTGCTGCTCACTGATGGCCTTTCAAGCCAGACGTGAAATCTACTTGGAGGGGAAGCAGGGCCCCAGGTGAGGGAGTGAGCTCCTAGCACACGACAGCACTGTGTTGGCATCCTGGCAACCCCAGGGAGGCCAAGTAGCCTCAAGGAGCCAAGCCGCCTCCCCCCTCAAGCATCGCTCTGCGGCCAAAAGCACTCAGTCAAGCGAGAGGCACCAGCGTTACCAATAAATGATCATCCATGGGATCTGGCAAGGCCTGGACACAGACAATCTAAAAGCACTCCCTCTTCCAACGGGGTCAACCCAATGAACTCATTTGTTAACGGCCTGCCACCAACGCCACCACCCACAGTCTCAGCCACCCCCAAGCCTTCCCTCAGTGGGTCCTTTTGGTTCTGTGTCTGGAGGTCTACACTCCAGCTGCCCACCTGCCTGTGTTCCAGGTCAGCCTGCCCAGTACAGGCTGTGGAGTGCTGGGCCAGTTACCTCTGTTCCCGCAGCCATCACGGGAACAGAAAGACGGAGTCTACAAGCCTATCAGGACAGAAGCAGTCCCAGTGCGCCCCGCAGGCAGCAGCAGGCCAAACAGAGTGGAAAGTCAGAACGTGCCTCTCTCTTTTCTTCCTCCTCCCCAGCCCTGTGGACCACGCACTGATGAAGGCTTCCTCCATCCTTCCCCTGAACTACTGCCTCTTCCCTGTCTCTGTCCTCTCCCCTGCACCCCTGCCAGAACCATCGTCCTCTGTGGCAGGACCTGTGTTTTAAGCTACATTTACCCAAAAGCAGTGCTGAAGCCCCTTTTGTGTGGCAGGCACTGCACGGGGACCACAGGTAGAAAACCGTGGTCCCTCCCCCAGGAAGCCCGGCGCGGGGTCCGTAAGTACTTCAGCCTGTTTTAGCTAGCAGGTCACTAAGCTAGGACTCGAATGGAACCACTGGTCTTTCCAGTTCACCATCCCATCTCCATCGACCCCCTTCCCTCCCAGCCCACCCTCGGCACAAGGACAGGTAGCAGGAAGTCCCAGCATAAAGAGACTGTCCAGGGGCAGTGACCGAAACAGTGACCAGGCAAACATCACGACTCAAACATCTCCAACCATCTGGCTCATGGCTCTGGTGGCGGAAATGCCTTGGGGGGGGGGGGGGGGTTGGGGGGTCACTCACAAAAGCAAAAAACCCAGCACCTCCACCCCCACAAGACACAAGCCCACGGCACCAGGCTTCCACCCATCCTTCCATCCTTGGGCAGTGTTGGTCTGGCCTGAACTGGAAAGCCAAGAGCAAGATCCAGCACGACCCCATGCTTCCAGCCTAAGACCACCAGTCCCAGGCTGCAAGAAAAAAGCCTTGGGATGGCCATGTCACCTCCCACCTCCCCTCCCAGACACCATCACACCATGATGCAGAACAGGGCACCCTTGGTGGAGCTGAGGTGGTAGAAGGGACTCTGAAAAAAAGCCAGAGCCAAACAGGAATACACAAGGGAATTTGCCACAATAAATATAATCGAGGTCAAGGATCAAAACTCCCATCTACGTCGAGCACAAGCTACCAGGATTTAGCTGCTTTTTGTGTATAACCATCAAGGAGGAGGAAGGACAGGGCAACTCTAGAGGAAAGAGGAAGAACACAGAGAAGAAGATAGAACTCGGACAACTGCCACTACATTCGTGTCCTGGGGCTACAGTGACGAAGGCCCACAAACTAGGTGGCTTAGACAGCAGAGACCTATCGTCCCACAGTTCCGGAGGCTGGAGGTCTGAAATCAGGGTGCTGGCAGGGTCAGGCTCGCTCTGAAGCCTCCAGGGGAGGATCCTGCCTTCCCTCATCCAGCTTCTGGTCACCCCAGGGGTCCCTTGGCTTTGCGGCTGCCCCTCACCGCCTCTGCCCCCCGTCTTCGCACGGTCCCTCCCTCTGGGTCTTCACATCGTCCCTCCTCTGTGCGTGTCCGTCCCTGCCGCTTCTCACCGGTCCTGTTGGATGAAGGGCCCATCCTACTCCAACATGACCTAATCTTAACTAATTACAGCTACGCCAACCCTGTTTCCTAGTACGGTCACAGCCTGAGGATTCAGGTGAATATGAATTCTTAGAGGATGCTATTCAACCCAGTATAGACACCTACCACCCAGCAGAAAGCTGCCCTGCCCAGTTGTCAAAAGAAGGTAGAAGAAAGTACCATGTGAAGGGGTTGGGGACTGGTCACTTCGAGATGGACATCTCAGTAGCCGTGGGACCCCGGACAAGTCAGTCAGCCTCTCTGAGCCTCCATTCTTGGGTGAAGTGCCCAAGGTCATTTTGAAGGTCACAGAAGAAAAAGTGCTTTGTCCTGTAAAGCTCTGGATATAGACACGTGTGATATTTCCTCACCAATTCCTGCACATTCTCCCTCAACAACGCCAGATAAAACACTAATACTCTCGCTGCCTCCTTGCCGGACGCACGGATTCTGCTACAATGCCCTCTGCACCTGTCGGCTCCCTGGGTGAACCAGGAGCTGCACGGATCCCATCAACCAGCATTCACCAACGTACCTTTGCAGAAAGTCAAAGCTGGGTCATTTTGGGATTTACGACTCTTAGATGGCACCCTTAAGTAGCTGGGCCAAAAGGGGGAGAGGGGAGTTGTCCTGTTAAGCCTCTGACTAGCTCACCTTCTCCGCTGGTTCGGCCCCGGCTTGCACCAGGCGCTCTGCTTTTGCATCTCTCCAGGGATCAGCCTGTAATCCCATCCCTGGAGAGGGGTAAAAGTAGAGTGCCGGAAATGAGATGTGGGGGCTGGACACGTCCTGCAAGGGTCGTGAGGTGCAGAACGAGCCAAGAGAATGAGCCCAGCACATGGTGAACAAAACTCAGTGCAGCTCTAAGAACCTAGAAGGAGCACAGGTGCAGGACGGTCCAGCCCTTCCCAGAGCAGGCGGAGGGATGCCATCCAGGCCCTGGAAATACTCGGGCAAGTCCCGATCTGCAAGCAACAGTTAGCCCCTTACCTTGACAGCACTGTGGGGGAGGGCAGGGCCTCCCCCCCACGTTCCTCCCCACGCTCCCTGCCACCCCGTGAGGCAGACTGTGCAGCTCTTTGTACCCTGCAGGTAACTGAGGCCCAGAAGGGTAAGGGTCCTGCCCTCCCCGCACACAACTGGCAAAGGGTGGTGCTGGAACCGCAATTACAAACATGCCGTGCTGACGAAGCATTAAAGAATGAACGACGTGTGTGATACATGGCACACGGTAATCCAGAAACACATTCTGAAGGTAATGACTCATTTAACCTGTGACTGAAATAATCCTCATGTTCACCTTTCCGGCAGTATTTCCGTGGCACTTACCATGCACCACGTACCAGTAAGCACTCCCCAAATGTTAAGTCACTTGATTCTCACAACAGCCCTAGAAGGTGGGTCTTTTTACTGTCGCCCATTTTACAGATGAGGTAAGTGAGGCAGAGAGAGGTTAATGAATGTGCCCAAGGTGAAACAGCCAGTAAGTGACAGAGCCCTTATAGTCCAGATTTAAAGCTGTGCACGGTGATTATGCCATGGACACGCTATTGATCCTGAGAATATAAATGTAACAAAGTGTTCATCTATACAATTTAATTTCTAGCCAGGTTCTTAAAAAAAAAAATCATCGAAGTCCCATATGCTCATAGTCTCAGATCTACAGCACAGTTAGGATGAAAGGCAATGTCTCCCAGCCCCACTGCCCTCCCTATTTCTTTCAACCACCCGCTGCTCCAGGGTGGAGTGAAGAACATCTTCTGGAGACAGATGGAAAGAAAGGCTGGACTCAGCAATAATCTGAAATTCATTCTTTGCCTAAGTTGCGGGGAAAAGGCCGAATGACGAGGTGTTTTTCTGAGACCAATTTCAAATTGCATGGGCAATGTGGAAACTGCCCCCAGGGCCCAGGCAGGCCCACACAGGGCTCTGGTGCTATGGGGGCCTGCGTGGCTTTTCGAGGTCTCTGGAGGACTGAGAGGCCCCTGTGGACCCTCTCCCTGCACAATGCACCCACACCCCATGAAGTGGAAAAGGCCCGGGAGTCTTAGGTTACACAAACCTGGGGCCCAGCACGCTCTGAGCCTCAGTTTCCCCCTCTGTAAACGGAGGTAATAGCAGCACTCACATTCTAGGGTGGCCCTGAGGTCTAACTGAGGTAATGCATTTCTTTGCAGAGATACAAAAGCCTGGCACGCAGGAACCCATTAGATGTGTCAGCAAGGTTTCACTTCTGCGGCCTATTGAAGCAAAAGTGCCCTGTCCTTCTGTCAGATATGCCTATCTGCCCCCACCCCCACACTCCCAGCCTGAGTGGAATTCGCCCCAGCGAGGGCCACAAAAGGAAGGTCAGCTCCCACCTGACAGAGATTGCCAGGATCAGGCTTTCTCAACGTCCCCAGGTCCCCCTTGGTGCGGATAGGTGACGCTTAATTCCACAGCTTCTGGGCCGAAACCATGTCCTGGGAGAGGGGTTGGTTAGCAGTGAAAATCCTCTCCAGAAAGTTAGCAAATCAACAGAGAGCTACGCTTGCATACCTCACAGTGAGCCAAGGCGCCCCTTCTGTCCCCACAGATGCGCACTGCATTCCCTACACGCTGCATTTCAGAGCCGTTGGCTTGGATGGTACATGCTGTTGCCGGCACATGCCCACCGTCTGGGTCCTTCTCCTTGGAACTTCCCGGGAGGGGCCCCAACAGAAGGGTCTATCACTGAAACTGAGCTCAAATTACTTGGGCTCAGAGGAAAGAACCATAGACTCTGCTGGCTGGAAGGAACCCTAAAGGTTCATCTATGGCAAGCTCCAGTCTCTAAATTCAGCTCACTCCAGAAATAACAGCCTTCACCCACTCCTGAGTGTGGGAAGAGATCTAGAACCGCATTTCTGAAACCCTGAGTTACATACGAACCACCCAGGGATCTTGTAATACAGATTCTGATTTGGTAGGTCTGTCGGGACAAAGGTGGTGCTGAGATTTTGCATTTCTGACAAGCTCAAGGTGATACATGAATGCTGGGAGCTCCAAAGACACACCTGGAGCAGGGATGATCTAGAAGGCTTGCTGCCCTCAGAAGCTCCTGCTTTCACAGGAGAAATGCAGTATGTGGGCAGACTGGGCTCTCTAAGATACAAACTATTTATTTTTTCCAACCACAGTTCTAATCGCAATGCCTTTATTTTTTTCTAAGATTTTATTTATTTATTTATTTGAGAGCAAGAGAGAGAGAGAGTGAACGGGGAGGGCAGGGAGAACTGAGGGAGAGGGAGAAGCAAACTCCCCATGGAGCAAGGAGCCCTAGGCGGGGCTCGATCCCAGGACCCTAAGATCATGACCTGAGCCAAAGGCAGGTGCTTAACCAACTGAGCCACCCAGGCGTCCCACCACCGTGCCTTTACCACCACAGAAAATTAATTGTTGGGTGGAGGAGCAGATGGGTGCTGATACGAAGACAAGTGTACGATCAAAACAACTGGCAGTTAATACACTGTCCTAAAAATGACCAAGTAAAAATGTCCTAGGGGGAAAATGAAGGCAGAGGGAAGAAGAAGAAAGAAGGAAATTAAGGGGAGGGCAATAAATGATGAAAAAGGATCTCTGAACCCCCCAAGAGTCTTCTCTCTACCTCCACTAGGACACCTGTGGAACTCGATATGCTTGTGTGCTCAGCCCGTGTCTCTCATCTCTGAATCCCTGGCACCCAGCATAAGAGCCGGCTTTCGCAGGAGCTCCACAAATACATATTTTGTGAAACAAATAAGGATAACTGCTCCATTCACGAAGCTTTTGTGTTTTTTGTGTGGTTTTTTTTTTTTTCGGTGCCAGATGGAGATTATCTCATTTAAACCTCAGAACAACTTTGTGAGGTCAGTACTATCATCATCTGCACTTCACAGAGGAGGAACACAAAGCTCAGGAGGATTGACTAAAATGGCCAGTCACCCAGTCAGTGGTTGGGATGAGGACGCAGGACGCCAGGCTCCCGGAGCCTGTGCTCTTGACCGAGGGAGAGCCAGGTTTTGTGAGGCCTGATGCTTTTTGAGAAAAAGCGTACCAAAAAACTGCTGCACAATTTCCGGTAACATATGTCCATGTGGACAAATCGCTGGGACCCTTCCTGGCCTTGGACAGGCTATGCAAGGGAGACGGCAGCCGGGAGTAGTGGGGGGACGTCTACAGCTCAGGCTGCGTTAGCTTCATGGCAAAACTGCCTCTGACCTTGACCCGTATGCTGGAAATGAAAGGGAAAGGAAGAGAAAGAGGAAGAGATCAGAGGAAAGCAAAAGGAAGGGGGGAGGGGAACCAGGATGGGACTCTAAAGAGATGGGTGGAAGAGAGCAAGAGTGGTCAGAGCGGGGACAGGAGGAGGTGGAGTGGGGAGCTAAGGCTGCCCCTGGATGAATGGGGGGCCCAGCAGTAGTTTGCACCTGGCCCCTGGGAGGTGTGGGTCCTCCGTGCCCCCACCTGGAGATTCTGCAGCCTCGGCCACAGGCCCCGCAGCAAGCCCTGCCTCTCCCCGGGCTCCCAGACCCACCTAGGAGCGGGGTCCGGGGCGGAGCCAGAAGGGTCGAGGAATCACCCCTCCAACACGGCACTCCCAGCAGCGCTCTTGTGGACACAGCTACCTCTCTTTCCTGGTTCATCACCTGAGCGCCCAGCGAGGAAATTCAAACCTGGGGCACAGAGAGGAACCAAGGCTAGGGAAAGGCCGGTGCAGGGTGCCCCACTGGCCTCTCACTGTCTGACTGGGAGAGTCCTCCTTAAAAGGGAGGCACCTGCCCAGGTCTTTGCAGCCTGTCCCCCGAACTCACCTGCTCTGTCCCAGACTTCCAGTTCTAAAGCCCACTGCCATGTTGGCTCAAGAGAGCCTCCAGACCCGCCTCGGGTCTCTGCCGCTCAGAGACAAGTCCAAGGCCACACCATACAGAGTAGCTGAGACGAGGCCAGCCAGCAGTTAAATCTATACCCCTTCTGCTCAGACGCCACTACAGTCTTCTACGGGCCATGTTCCCCCACGCCACAGACCTGGGGCTTCACTCAGCCCGTGCACATGGAGAACCAGATTCAAGTCCCAACTCTGCCAAAAACTCGGTAGTAAAGATTTAGGGGCCAGTCACTTCATGTCCACAAGCTCTGATTTCCTCGACTGTCCAATGGGAACAAAGTGTTTCCTCACACGGTTGCGCGGGAATTAAAGAGATGGCGGGCGCGAAGGGGCCAAGGCACGCGTCTACCCCAGGCTGGTCTCCAGGAGGGTTTCAAAGCCAAGGAACTGAAGATCTGGATTTGTCCAGAATCTGACATGAATGTACTGCGTGATCTTGGATACGTGGCTTTGCCTCTCTGGAATTTCGTTTCCTCGCCCACAACATGAAGGAATGGGAGAAGACAGCTACACGGGTTCCTTCCAGCTCTCTGGTTCTGTGGTTCAAGAGGTCACCTTGTCCATCCCCTGACCAGGGGGCAACTCAGGCCAAGATATTCAAATCTGTAGGCACCAAGAAGGACAGGCAAGAAACACTCGGAAGGGATGCTGGCAGGTGCACTGTGCATGAGCCCCTCACAGGCCAGCTCTACACCTGAGGGCCAGGGAAGGGCGCGTAGCTCATCTTCTCAACAGCAGAAACCGCTCCGTGAGCTTTCCAATCCTGTTGCTCCCCACATAGCAACAAACAGGTTCTACGGAGCACCTTCCCAAACCCCAATCAGAAGCACCCACACACTGCGAAGTCCCGCAGCGAGGAGAGAAAGAGAGAGCCTCCTGACATCTCTGGCTGGGTGGAAGTCATTCAGGTGGGAAGGCTGCTTTTGCAACACCTTTAGGCGTGTCCCCTGTTCTGAGGCCAAAGGGCCATGAATGACTCCAGGTTGTGCCAGCCCCTAGGACAGGTGTCAGATTACAAGACACATAATCATTCCAGTTTGGCAACTTCATCCATGATGTTGTTTTAATCAACCGGCCCCACAGTCCCCAAATCACTCCTGGAATACAGCGGTGGAGGCGACCAGGGCGCTAAGGGGAGAGGGATGCCGGACATGCGGGACCAAGGCCTGCCCTGCACTTAGGTCTCTGCCGGCCCGTGTTGCCCAGGGGCCTCTGACCTGCTGGCCAGCCACGGCCCGATCCAAGGAGGCCCACCTTCTGACGGGCCGCCGACCTCAGCTCCAGCCCGTAGAGAAATCTGGAAGATCGCAGAGCCAGCATGGTGAGTGTGGGGGCCTTCTGGCTCTGAATTCTGGGGGAGGGCAGGTCTCCCCATAAAGGGCCCTGCCAGTAGCCTGAGAATTTTGTAACACCTTCCCAGTTAAAAAAGAGGTCACACCGCATCACCCCCACATTCCGGCTCTTACAAGTCTCAGTACTCCCCTGCCCTCCTCTACCCCCCTTGGCCAACAGCCCCTGCACCAGTGCCAAGGAAGCTGGGACACAGAGGCCAGGCCTCCCCTCTCTGACTATCCCCCTCCTAAATCCTGCCTGTTCTCTCGTCCAGTCTCCTGGTCTGCTGGCTGGAGACTGGCACTGTTTTGCCAAGGGCGAGGGGCTGTTACGACGGCCCTCTGCCACCTCCCTGGGAAACTGACTCCTTTTCTTCTTAAAGCAAACAATGGACAGCTGCCTCAAAACAATCCAAGGTGTCTGTGGAGACCGGCTGGTCTCTTTCTGGGCCCTGCCCTCTTTCCTCCTCCTCTGAACACCTAGAGCTTCTTCGCTGTCTTGGGACAAAGAGACTCAATCACATCTTTCGAGGACAACTGAGGCCAGGGAGGGGAAGAAATAATAGCTGGGTCTGAGGTGGAACTCGGGGAATCCTCCTTCTCTGATTCCTGGTGAAGGTGCTGCAGCTGCCGGAAACCCAACATAACAATGAAGGGGAGGGAAGGGGAAGGAAGGGGAAGCTTCCATCCAAGGGGAACAGAGGTGACGGGCTGAGGCCCCACATGTGGCGGTCTCCTGACTCCCAGCCTGAGCTCTTCCCATGACGCTCCTCTGAAAAGTCTGGCAAAACTCTAGCCCCAGTGCTGGCGCAGCTGAGGGTCAGGAAGGGGAAGGGCTTGCCTGCTCTACTCTGTAATTCAGCCAGGACCGAAGTGCCAGCTTCCCCCAGCCCCATCCAAGGAAGCACCTAGAAGCCGAGCCTGTGTGCAGAGAAGCTCCATCCTGCTGGGCTCTCGAGAGAGAAGAGAAAGCAGTGCCTGCCTGCCCCACTGTGAGCTGCTTGTTGGTGGCACTGAGGAGGCCTGGGTGTCTCCTGAGGGGGTGACGTAGGACGAGGTAGTTTCTAAGGCAGTTAACTGGAGCACAAACTATAGAATCAGAAGGTCAAATGGCCGGCTCCCTCAGGAGCATATTATTCTCGAGACTTTGCACCCCTGTGCATGCACACGGTTGGCAGAAAGAATGGGCTAAGAACGTGAATAGCTGTGTGAACCGTGAAGCCCCATACAGAATTAAGGACGTGGGACTCAAGAGGAATCCAGGAAATGACATGTGGGTGGCAAGGCCAACACGGAGCTTCACCAGCCAGGGAAGGAGGCAGGGCAGGTGGGCACACTGTGCTGGGGGGCCGGGGCTGAGGCCCCAAAGGCAAGGCAGCAGCGTGGCCAGGATCCCGGGTAGGACCAGGGAGCTTCTGGCCCCTGAGCTAGCCATTAAACCACATGTGCCTAATAACCCAGTCATTCCCTCTAATGAGGCTGGGACAACCACAGCTCCCAGCCCTGGGGAGCAGTGAAACAACCCATGCCCAGGCCCAGCCCTCCCTTCCCCTGCTCCTCCCTGCCTCCTCTCACCCCTGCCGGCCCCCGCCCTGGACAGACTCCGGTTCTGCGTGGTTGCTACCTCATAGCAGTGCTTCTCCCTTGAGAACTGGGCAGGACTGGGTGGGCCCGGCGAGAGCAGGAGCTGAGGAAGGCCCTGGGCAGAGGTCTGAGCCTGAGCTCTGTCCCCAAGGGCAATGTGTCCCTTGTAATCTCGGCTGCAGCTGAGCCCTGGAGGGAAGCCTGGTCTTGACTCCTTACTGCGCACGAGGCCCCAGACATACCAGGAGCCACCAGAGCAGCGTGTTAAACACCTGAGGTCAGTCCTGGCCCAGCTGCTCCAGAGGAAGCAGGCCCTCCTTACCCTCCCCGCCTCTCCTTGCCAACTGGTTCAGCCCACAGGGTTTGCTAGGCTTGGCTGGGGCTCAGGAACGTGGCAGGTCAGCAGGCCCGCCTGGGTCTGGGAGCACAGACAGGCCCACCTTAGACAGGCTGAGTCGGCAGCCCACTGGGCTCTGGAAAGACCCAGAGGGCAAGATGGGCAAGGAAGGGCTAGGCCCCTGCCTGCTCCCACAGTGCCCTCACTACCTGGGTGAGGGGCTTGACGCTGTGACCCGCAAAGGAGCTCCGTCCACCTAACCACTGAATCAGCCCCTGTAACTGGCCAGCCTCCAGATGGCAGGAAGGGGGGCTAAAGGGTGCAATGCCTACATCTGCCCTGCAGCTTCCCAAAATCCAGAGGAAGGATTTATCCTTAAGCAAAGGATAGTGAGAGAATGTGGCGAGTCCAATACCAGGGTGACTGCAAGGTACCCCTAAAGCAGAGAAGGCAGGGAATTCTCTCGAGAGCGGTCAGGAAGCTGTCTCAGAAGAGTATTTGCACTGGACCTTGAAGGATGAGCAGGCTCTCTCTGGACAGAGACGGCGGGAAGGGTATTCCAGGCAGAGGGACCGGCACGTGAACAGTAAGAGTGACATTTGGGGGGGGGCGGGGCGGGGAGGCGCTGTGGCTGGAGCGACAGGCACAGGTGGCAAAGAGGAACACAGCTCAGGGCTGGATCCCCCAGGGCGGTCATCCAGCCCCCAACATGGAGCTTGGGTTCAGGGTCCCCGCTGAGCCACGGAGCTCAGTGGGGCCGGAAGAGGGAAGACGGGGAAAGAGACGAAAAACAGGACTCTGAACAAACTTTCCAACCTGGGGAGGCAGGAGACAGACGCTCTCAGGCCTGAGAATCTGCATTTCAGAGTTCCCAGGAGCTTCCGCAGCTTCCCTCTTGCTCGGATGAAAACATCTACTCAGTGGGCGCCTGGGTGGCTCAGTTGGTTAAGCGACTGCCTTCGGCTCAGGTCATGATCCTGGAGTCCCTGGATCGAGTCCCACATCGGGCTCCCTGCTCGGCAGGGAGTCTGCTTCTCCCTCTGACCCTAACCCTTCTCATGTGCTCTCTCTCATTCTCTCTCTCAAATAAATAAATAAAATCTTTAAAAAAAAAAAAAAAAGAAAGAAAGAAAGAAAACATCTACGCAGTAAAGCCCCTCAAATTCCCATGCAGTGATTCCCCAGAACAGTGAACCCCCCATAACCTAAAATGCGTTCATCTGTTCAAACCTGTTGCCGCCAGATGGCGAGCTCCTTGAGGGCCGGGTCTCTTCCACCTGTTGGCCCCAAACCTAACACAGGGCCTGGCATACAGCAAGCAGAGGATAAATGTTTGTGAGTGAATGACAACTAAATGACGAAAGACTGAATTCCCATAACCAGCCGATTTATCGGGCACTGATAAAAAAGTGAGCTAAGTCTGACTGCAAAAGATGCCAGATTCTAGCAGAGGTGTTACCAAGGTGGGGTGAGGGAGGGACATGCCCCAGCCTGCCTGGAAACCCCAGGGAGTGGAGAGAGAGAAAGTCTGAGCAGAACGGATGTGGCAATCCCCCTGTGACGTGCTTCCCTCCACCTCCCGGCCTGCAGCTCTATCACAACTGCAGCAGAGCAATTTGTAAACAAGGCTCAAAACCACAACACCCTTCCCCTACCACTCCCTCCCAAAGCAGCTTCCAGTTCCCTGGCATAATCGACATGCAAGCAGAAACTCTCACAGGGTAGCAGGCGAATGGTATGCTTGAGGGAGAGGGCGAGAGACGGGAGGCACCTGTCCAGTGTGGCGGCAGTCTCCCATCACATGTCCTGCACATGGGTCTGGCCAAGCCCACCAGAGCTTCAGGCATTTCCTGTGGTCTCAATTTCTTCTCTATAATATGCATTCACCCATTCGTTCAGCATGTGTTCCCTAAGCATAAACTACATGCCGGGCATTGGCAAGACGCCTTAAGATTCAGAGAAGAACACGCACGATCAAAGTTCTCAGTTCCGTATACTCCACAGACAGAACAGAGGCAGGGTAAAGTGCTTCCCCCACCCCGGCCAGAGCAGGCCACTTGTTCACCCACGGATGTCGACACGAAGAGGGTAATGCAGCTGAGGTCACCCCTCCTCACCTCCGTCCCATTCCCACCCTGACACTGGGGCCTTCGTTCATTATCCCATCTCTGATCGCCAGGGAGGAGGGCACGGCCAGGCTGTCGGGAGCACCCCTCTTGGTGGGTAGGACTCCCTGGTGGTCTAAAGAGAGGGACAGCAGAAACATCTCGTCCCTACCTGAATGCAGCAAGTGCAGCATTTTGCAGCTTGAGAAGCACGAATCTCCTTGAATCTTACATCAACTCTCGGAGACATCGTGATCTCATTCTACAGATGAGGAAATCCCAAGGCTCAAGAGGTTGAGGACTTGAAAGGGTCACTCTGCCACTAAGAGTCACGGGCAGGATCTCTAAGCTCTGGGACTTCAATATCAAGTGCCCAGAGTTTCCATTATGCCCTCCTCCTCCTCCAAGATGTGACCCCATAGACCTGGACTGGAGACTAGACCTTGAACTTGAACTTGCACTATTAACTGCAGAACCACCTCCCTACCTAGAAGTTGGTCTACTTTATAATATAAAGTGTGTGTTGAGTGAAGAATATATCAGCTGACACGGCCCAAGTGGAGGAAAGATGATGCCCTTTCTGCCAGGAGACTTCATCCCTCACTACTCTACCAAAGGTCACAAGGAGGAAGTGAACACACAGACAAGGGAAACTAGTGGGCAGAATTAACTTAGACTTTTCTCAAGAAGACTAAGAGGAAGTTTCATACCCAGTGCTGCTTAGAAAAACAACCCAAGTTGCCATGAAATCATTAAGGATAGAAAACTGATTTGGAGAGAGGAAATTATAACTCAATCAGGCCTAGGACTAGTCTCCTCTGTGGGAGGGGGCAACAGAAGCTCCAGGCTAATGACAAACAAGCTCTTCCAAGTCACAGGCCCTCAGGAAAGGACCTTAGAGGTCTCCTCAAAGTAGAGGTCGGTGTTTTCCCCCAAATCTGTTTTAGCCTCAGAGCCCAATGCCCACCAAAATCTAACATAGAACCCCCACGTGGGAAACAGCCTGGGACCCCCTACCCATTCCTGCCCTGCCTCCCTGCTCTTGCAGCAACCTCAAGGGTCTCCACCGAGTCCCCCGGCGTGCCAGAGAGCCCTTCTCTGGCCTTGCCCTGGTCTACTGTGGACATCTACACCATCCAGCTTCTACTCACACACCTTCTGTTGCTTAGATGACCTTCCCTTCGCTGAGAGAGAGAGAGAGAAAGGTCTTTCTGTAATGTCCCCCACTGATCCTGAACATCCCCTTTGCCACTTCCTTGAGACGGCCCTACCCATTTTAAAGGACCATGTTTGTGCTACCAAAGGTCTTTGCTTCTCTGGCCTGCAGGCTCCTCCCTGTGTTCATAGAGAGGTCGCAGAGGTCACGTGACATCATCTCAGAACCCCTCTCTGTCCAGGGCACTCCAGGGCCCAATTCCCTTCCGTGGGCAGGCCCGCGGGCCCCAGGAAATCACAGCAATGGCCATTTGTGCAGCGCCTGGTAGGGGTGTGCGAGGACCTCTGCCAGGCTCTTCCCACGGATAACGGAGGATTCTTGAGTGTGTGCTAAGCCAAGCACTTACTAGGTTCTATAGTAATAGTTACTAATTACTACTAAGAAATAGTAGCATATATGCTTCATGGGCACAAGGACTTTGCCTTTTTCATTCACTGCTCTATAACCAGCCCCAAGAACAGGGCTTCACCAAATGGATACAATAGTCTTATTATTGTTGTTGTGGTGGTTTTTATCATTGGCATTTAGCACATTCTTACTGTATACCAGGCAATTGCTAGAGGCTATGCATATTCTGGTCTCATTAAGAAGCCTCAGAATCGATCTGTCTGTCTGTCTGACACACACACACACACACACACACACACACACACACACGAACTCGAGGCTCCCGGTGGTTGAACACCTGGCCTGAGGCCTGCGCTCCGTCCACAGCCTCCCCTAGCCAACCACAGCCCGGAGGGGAAGAACTGGCGCGGCCCCACGGAGTTCCCGGGTGGGCAGGAAAGCGGGCAAAGGGAGCTTCAGTGATGTGCCCGGCAAGCGTCAGAGCCACTGGGCACGGCGGCAGCACTCCTACGGGACCCCGAGTCCGGAGTTCACAGGAGACCCGGGAGTCACTGCGGACGCTCGCCAGGAGATGGTGGATCTTTGCTGCGGCAGCCAAGCCGGCCCCCCGGAGGCTGCTTCCCCGGGGGGGTCTGGAACAAGTGTGGACACTCAGTCCTGACCTTGAACGGCACTGCCACGCACACCCTCCTCGAACGCCGTGTGCAGCTCTGCTCCCCGAGCCTGCAGGGTAACTGGAGCTGAAGGCGCGAATGTTCGAGTACTCAACTCCTCTATATGCCAAGCACCAGTCAGGTGCACCGCCTGCGTCATCTAGATCATCCACACCCACAACCCCAGGAGGCAGATCACACTCAACCCGTTTTACAGATGAGGAAACTAAGTCACTTGCCACCAGAAACACATGGCTCGTAAGGGGCAGAGCTGGATTCAGGCCAGAGCTCCTGACACAGAGCTCAGCACAAACAGGGACAGGGGCAACCCTCGTCTGACCAGAGCAGCTGAGACCCCTCGAACGGCGAAGACCAACCAAGGGGACCATGAACAAGCCTGTAAAATCAGGAGAGGACCAGACAGGGTTCCCGTAGCCTTTAAAAGGCACGCTGTCAGCGGCAGCTGGAGCCCCTCCCAGAACCTTTCGCACTCTCTGGTTTTATCCTGGACTTGTCACACCCGCTTCCAAAGGCAGAAACTGGGTCCCAGAGATGTTAAGTGATTTGCTCATGGTTGCTCAGCAGGTAAATTGTAGAGTTCAACTTCAGAACACCAGAGCTCCTCTTCCCTCCGCACCACCTCCCTCCTCAAAGTTTAAAGGACAATTCAGAGCAAGCAAAAGAGAGCATGAGGCAGGACAAACTCTGTGGGATTCTTTTATAACCATCAGGCCACGCCTTGGGTGGCAGCTCTTTAGCTCAAGTAAACTGCAGTGTTTAGAGATCGCCTCCCCACCCCCAAGCTGTAAGATCCATCAGCCCCTCCTAAAGGCAAACCCCTACAGGTCGCCGTCGGTCCGAGTGGCCGGACTCCCGATGGCTCTCTCGTGTCCCCTTCAGCCACTGCCCACACACCACCCTCCGCTGCACAAAGGTGGGAGCATCTTCCTTTCCAACAGACCCTCCTGGGAGGGAGGGGGCTGCATCGACCCACCACCCTAGGGCAGAAAGAAAGCTGAGTGAAGTCGAACTGCGGAGAGCTCAGGCTGCAGAGAACGGGCGGCTTCCTCCGGGCACCGAGAAGGACGTCTGCGGGATCAGTATGAGTTACAGTTAACTGCGGTGCCACCTGGAGGCAAGTTCAACTCAACCCCACGGCCATGTACTAATACCTCACGCCTGCCCTTCACGTGGTCTCGCCATGTGACCTGGGGCCAGAGAGCGTGGCGGCTCCGTGCCTCAGTTTCCCCATTTGCGAAACAGGAACAGTTACAGTGGCGCCCTCTCCCGCGGCCCTGCCTGGAGTGGAGAGGTGGGCCTAGACACAAAGGTTGATCCTTAACGGAGGGCAGGGCAGCCGAACAGCAGGCTGGCAGCGGGACAATGGCAGGCCACCTGACACCTCCCGGCTGCCCCAGGCCCTGCCCTGGAGCCACTGTGTGCAGCGATGGGGGTCAAGGTGCTCAGCTCAAATTGCCAACAGGTCAGCACCTACGTGGCTCAGAACAAGGCCCAGTGGTTTCTAATGCAGCAGTGGAGGCGGAGGTCAGTCCTGAAGGAAAATGTGCTGCTGTGCGGCCGCCTCGCGTAAGGCAGAGCAGGGCGAACGTTCGCTGAGACCCCAGCATGTGAGAGCTGGGGCACCCACCTGTGAGCGGCCCAGACCTGTCTGGAGACAGGCTAATCGTTCAGAGCGTCCTTGAGAGCCAGCATGATTTGCCATCTCCGAGAACTTTCCATGCACTCAGGGCTACTGCATCACAGCCAGGCCGATCTTGGGTATCTCTGCTCACTCACAACCACCAAGCCCTCACGCCCCTCTCCTCACCTTACCTGTCATGGCTGAAGCACCCAAGACAGACGGTACTTGCCCCAGCCTGGTAAAGGCATCAAACTGCCCTATCCGCCGCTGCAGGTGGAGAGCTCACAGCCGCCTGCTGTTGGGTCGGGGAGTGGAATGCAGGTTCAGGGTCAGAGAAGCAGGGAGGCACCCTCAGAGCAGCCCCTGAGCACCTGAGCCAGCCAGTGGCCGAGCCCTGCTCTGAGCTCCGACTAGGAGCAGCCTCCGGGTCTCCTGGCTCACCGGAGAACTTTCCCCACCCACTCCCCTGGGTTTCCCCTGGCTGTGTCCCTGGCCTAGGCAACCTAGCTGCCACCTGCCAGAGCCACAAAGGACCGGTTTATCCCATCACCGAGCAACAGTAGCATCTCTGCCTCTAGGTTTTCCCTGAGGGACCACGGGAAGCCCCCAGAGGAGCCTGAAACTGCCGCACACCAGAGCAGAGCCAGAAAGCCCCCTTACTGGGAGCCCCTGCTTTTCTCCCTTCCTCTGCACCCCAATCATCCGAGCTCTGCCCCTACTGACTTCTTTCCAGAACAAGGAAGCTCAGAGTCAGCAATGCAGAGAGGAAAAGAAAAATAAGGCCCAGGGGCAGGCTGCGTGGCAAGGAAAGCAGACAAAAGAGCTGGCCAGGCCTTCTGTTCCATTGGCCTCTGTGAGCTGCCACCTCTTCCTTGCCTGGTGGAGCACCTCCTGTTTCAGTGTGGGGTTATTAACTCTCTTATCTGCTTTACCATCTCTGAAAGAGAGTTTCTAATTACCCTAGGGACCTTGAAGTTCAGAGAGGTTGAGGTGTGTGCCCAAAGGCACCCCGCAAGTCAAAAGACAAGGCAATGTGAGAACTTACACTCCCCAGGATGGTTCTTTGTGTCTTCTCTGCAGCACACTTAATCTTCATCCTCATTTAAAAATAAGAGCGCCTGGTGCCTGGGTTCATCACCTCTGAGCTAGGAGCTGTGCTAAACCCAACGGGATTCTCCAAAATCTGAAACACCAGAGACTGAGGGTAAATAAAGGAAGGAGGAGAAGAGATGAGAAACGTGCAGACCTAATGGAAGAGGGAGGAAGAAGGGATGCTAATAACAATGAAGCCCCTGCTAGGCCCAGCACTGCCGCAGGCCCTTCCCCAGACAGACTCTGGGAGGGAGGAGAGCTTACCCTTGCTGATGGAAGACTTGGCAAAGCCAGGAACCAAGCAGAGATGGGTTTGCCCGGGGAGCTGGGGAGGGCTGGGGAGATGCTGGGGGTAATCCCTGCATATCGATGGGGAGGGGCGAGGAGGGGATGAAAACAATAGTCCACAGAGCCCAAAACCCCGGCCCCCCAAGAGCTGGATCTGCTCCTGACTTGCTCTGAGGCCACTTAATCTACAGGAGGCTTGGTCTTCTCTTCCGGAAAATGGGGATAATTTCTCAGGGTGGTTCTGAAGATTAAATGGGACAGCATTTATGCAAGATATTGTAAGCTCTGTACCAATCCCCAAATGCAGTAGTTAATTGTTCTGCCTCTACACATGGTCTCGGATTAATGTCTTTCTGTGACCAGCGACTTTGACTGAAAAGCAGGGAAAGATGATTCTCTGAGCGAATCAGGCAATCAATAGGTGATTGTCAGCCTTCTAACACCCACCTTCTAACTTCCTCTTCCACACCCCACCCGCACCTCTTCCAGCTGGGCCCTTCCGGGCTCTGGGGGCCCAGGCATTCCTGCCCTCCCATTGTAATCCAGGAGCTTCCTTCCCAGATGAACCCCTAGGTCAGATACTGGTTGGGCCGGGCCCGTGAGTCAGAGCCCCAGAGCAGACTGAATCAACACAGCAGACAGGCCTGACCCAGCCAGCAACCCAATAACACAGGAAAGGCTGGTGCCTTTGCGGGACCTGGGCTGGGCCTGGGCTGTGGCAACTGTGGCCAAGGGCTGAGTTCAAGTTGGGGATAAACTGAGACACCTCCAACAAAGCAGAAGGCAGCACAGTAGGTGTTTCGTGGCCTCTCAAGCACCTTCCCTCCACCAACTCCAGGGCTAGACATTTCCCTGGTCTAGGGAACTGGGGAGTTGCCTGGAATGGTCCCCAGAGACCATTTCGGCTTTGCATCCTGTGATCACGGCATAGACTCACGCAGCGATAGGGGGTGGCCAGGTTCCTGAATCTTACCTGGTAAGACTCTCACCTCATCTCTCAGCCCCATCTCTCCCCCACTTCCCAGCCCCGACTCAGGATGGATTCTGGGCCGAAAGGCCACACAGCTGCTGTGCATTTCCGTCTCCACCCTGCTCCGGAAGGTAATTGACGTTGATATTCCCCAGTCGCTGCTCATAAACCTCAATGTGCCCACCTCCCCGCCCATTACCCTGAAGGCTTGTGACCTTCTGCAGCTCCCCTTCCCAGAAGTTTGGCAACCCACCATCTCTAATCTCACTGTGTTGGAGATGTCTGTCAGAGAGGCTTCAGGAAAGCCAAGGAGCAGGCCACTGGATGGAAGAACTCTGGCAGCCTGAAAGAGCAGAGCACAGGAGAAGACTGTTGAATCTCAGATCTGTACCTCTGAAACAAATAATGCAATATATGTTAAGAAAGAAAAAAAGAAGAAGAAGAATGTAGCAGGAGCAGAAGAATGAAGGGGGGGAAATCGGAGGGGGAGAAGAACCATGAGAGACGATGGACTCTGAGAAGCAGACTGAGGGTTCTAGAGGGGAGGGGGGTGGGAGGATGGGTTAGCCTGGTGATGGGTATTGAGGAGGGCACGTTCTGCATGGAGCACTGGGTGTTATGCACAAACAATGAATCATGGAACACTACATCAAAAACTAATGATGTAATGTATAGGGATTAACATAACAATAAAAAAAAAAGAGTAGAGCACAGGAGGATGGGAGGATAGGAGCTTGACTCCTTGGACCCCTCAGCACAGCCGAGAGACTGCTTTTTTTCTTTTTTCCTCTTTGAACCTCAGATGCGCACCACCGGATGAATCGTAATCCTGGATCCATGACATTTTCCACCACTGGCCCACACGGGGCCCCCTTGTAACCCCAGCTAGTTAGATGGCTTTAACAATGTAGTAAGCCTCCATAATTCACCACCCCAAACAAATGCTGCATCTGACCAGGAGATCCCCTGCCCTCACACCTACATTCCCTCCCCCTGCCGAGGTAGCTGGGCAAGTCTCTTATGTTTAAGAATTCAACAGATATTGATTCTACGTCTTTGCCAGGCCAGGAAATATGCTAGAAGCCCCCTGGAAAGTAAGCCTCAACCCAAACCCCATATTTATCATTTCCTTGCTTCCTTATGAAAAAGATTCTGTGTTACATGTAATCTTTTGGGGATTTACTTTTTACCTTAATGTTAAATTACTAATGCCCCATCCATGTGATTCTGTGGTGCCATAGTTCATTTGTTTTGACCGCAGCATAATATTCCAATGTGTGAATGTGCCAGAGTCAGCTTCTTCAAGGCTGACCAACCAAGATATTTTCCTTAATTCTTTCACTCAACAAATATTAAATACCCACTCTAGGGGCACCTGGGTGGCTCAGTTAGTTAAGCGTCTGACTTCAGCTCAGGTCATGATCTCAGGGTCCTGGGATCGAGCCCTGTGTCAGGCTCCCTGCTCGGCGGGGAATCTGCTTCTCCTTCTCCCTTTGCCCCTCCCCCCCACTCATGCTCCTGCTCTCTCTCTCATGCTCTCTCTCCCTCAAATAAATCTTTTTTTTTTTATTTTAAGATTTTTTATTTATTTATTTGAGAGAGAGAATGAGATAGAGAGAGAGAGCACGAGCAGGGTGAGGGTCAGAGGGAGAAGCAGACTCCCCGCTGAGCAGGGAGCCCGATGTGGGACTCGATCCCGGGACTCCAGGATCATGACCTGAGCCGAAGGCAGTCGCCCAACCATCTGAGCCTCCCAGGCGCCCCTCAAATAAATCTTTTTAAAAATAAATAAATACCCACTCTATGCCAGGTATTGTAGGAGACACCAGGGATGCCCTAATTACCAATTAGTCACAGTCTCTGTCATTCTAGCTTGTAGTTTTGATTTAGTTTATTTTCTCTGTTTTCAGGTGTGGGATGTTTTCTGTATAAGCACTATTCAGTGGGTCGCAATCGAAAACATATTAGCTAAAGGGGTACTGAGGTCACTTCTGTTTACCGATGAGGAATCAAGAAAGTGCAGGCTGTAAGCCTCTTTTGTTGCCTCTGTGTCTCGGCCTCCAGCATAATGCCAGGCCCATCAAAGGCAGTCAATATTTGCTGAATTAATAATAAACAAGAGGCTTGCCCTACCTACCTCAACTAATGCAGGCACATGACCACGGCAGACTCAGTGAGAAAGAATGAATTGACAGGGAAGGGCCACTCAGTGGATGCTCCTGACACCCCTCCAACCTGCCCCTCCCGCAGCCTTCACATCTTGGCAAGTACCCTTCTACCCGCTCCCTGAAGACCTAAGAGCATCCAGTCAGCTTATGAGGCCTGCTGCTTTGACCTTCCAAGCACGGGTATCTTTTCCCACCACCAGCTCCCTTCTCCTTCCTCTTGTCCTTGCCGCTCTTTGTTCTGTCTCTCCAACACCAAGCTCGCTCCTTCCCCCCTGGCATTCAGATCTCAGCCCAGGAGCTGTCCCTAACCACCTGACCCCGTCCCTAGGCCTCTGGCTGTAAGTATCCAGCAGGCACTGGGTCCCATCACCCACTTCACTCTGCATGGCACTCATCGCCCCAGCTTTCTCTGCTCACACCTGTCCTCCCCTCCTTCCCCCCACTCCCCACCCATCAGAGGTGAGGGCAGGGCCTGACCTGGCCTGTCTGGGCACCTCTCCCATCCTACTGCACTTATTTCTTATTTGTCTTTGAATCCACAGCTCCTAGAGCAGGGCCTTGTCAAATAGTTCATTGAATACTTAATTACGTAATGCTAACCATACTGGGAATCAGACCATTGGGATCCTTTTCAGCCTTGAACCTGAGTCAGACAACAGAATTTTGTAAACTCTTACACGATGACTGTGTGTAGATTAAATACTGTTGTATTATTATTACCTAACTCGGCAGCCATTGCAACGCAGTATTGTAGGACTTGTTCTCATCTTTACCCTGGAAACAGTCCCCCCTCCAGGCCCTGGAGATGGCAAAGGACAGGTGGCTAGGAAAGATCCACAGGGCAGAGCCCAGAGTCCCGTTCCGTTTAATAGCATCTATCTGGTCTTTCCTGAGTAAAGCCCAGTGCTGAGGGCTCAAAGGCCACAAGAAACAAGGACAACTGTGCAGTAGAAAGTTCTGCAGCAAATGCTGGGGGGCCCAGGAGGGAAGGGAGCTCGCCTATGTGAGCCAGGCCCTCCCACTACATAGCTCACTTAAACCTCACAGTAGCACTGCGAGGTAAGTACCAGCTTCCCCACTTTACAGAGGGAGAACATGAAGCTCAGAGAGGTTAACCCTCTCACACCCAAGACTCACAATTAATAAGACACAGAACCTGTATTCCAACTCAGCCCCCAGAGACTCCAGGGCCCGCTGTCTCTGGAACATCCCCAAGCTGCCCAAGGCCTCATGCCACCAAAGGGCAATGCCAGGCACGTCCCTCCGGTGGATCACAGAGTTTGGGAGGAAAGGAAGGAGCTCCTTCTCCCAATGATTATGTCTGCCACACTCAGCCATGGAAGCAAACACCCTGGGATGCCCCCCCTCCCTGCTGCCACCAACCAGACCTAATCTGGGACAACCACCCAGGGGTTAGAAGAAGCCCTGTCACCCCCAAATGGGACTCAAAAACTTCCCAGGCGGAAACGTTCAGAGTCCTGCAGCTCCTCCACCTACCAGTGGTGCCATCATGACCTCAGCACCACGGGCAGCCAAGTCCCAGAATGGAGACCCAGACCCCAGGCAGGCCTGCCGCTCACCCAGCCCCAGGACTCCAGCTCCTGTAGCAGCTGGAAAGGGAGCAAAGAGAAGAGAGCTTTCTGGGAGGCCCGAGAGTGAGGCATGAGCCTTGGCAGTCCCCTCCCCTTACTCTTTGCTTTATAGGCAAGGGGGCGAATGGACATCGTATGTGAGCCTTGTGTGCACGGCTCCTGTTTGTGACCCTATGTGGCTGTGTGTGTGCTGAGCGCACACACACAGTGGTGTAACTGGAAGAACAGAGGCTTGTGTTTGTGTATGTGTGTCCATGGTGACCTAAGAGTACACCTGCAGAATACCATAGTGCTCTGGTAGGGTTTTGTCTTTGTTTGCTCTGTTAAGGATAACATACATTCAATAAAGCACTCGAATCTAAAGTGTACCCCCCAGTGAATATTAAACATATGTACCCCCATGGAACCAACACTTAGATCAAGGACAACTTGATATATATATATATATATATAAGTTTTCCAACATTCCAGAAGTTTCCATTGTGCTGCTTCCAATAACTGCCCCACTTCCCCAGTGGTAATCACTATTCTGACTTGCGTCGCCATAGATTAACTTTACCTTTTAAAATCTATATATATGAAATCATACAGAGCATACTCTTTTGTGTCTACTTTCTTTCCTTCATTATTATGTCTATGAGATTCATCCCCATAGGTCATTGCACTTTAGCACTAGGTTATGTTGGTCTATTGTTAAAATATACTCCATCATATGAATATACCACAATTTATCTACTCCACCAGTGATGGACATTTGGGTTTTTCCAATTTTTAGCTATTATGAATGCAGTTACTACACATATTTGTGTACAGATATTTCACTAGACACATGCACTCATTTCTCCTGGCTAATTCCTGGGTCACAGAATCCTAGAATAGCCACATAGTTAGATTTAGCAGATTCAGCTAGGCCGTTTCCCAAAGTATCTGTACTAATTTATACTCCTGACAACAGTGTATAAGAGTTCCAATATTCCACATCCTCAGCAACACTTAGTATTGTCAGTCTTTTTAATTTTAGCCATTCAGGTGTCTACGCAGAGATATCTCATTGTGGTGTCAATTTGCATTTGCCTGATGGGCAATGATACTGAGCATCTTTTGGCACAGATTGGCCATTGAAGTACCCCTTTTGTGAAGTGTCCAAGTTTTTACAGAACTAAGACATCTGTAAAAGTAGACAAATGGTTGACCATAACAGACGGCTGAGCAGAATCATTCTAAGAAACTCAGCAATACAACAACCCAGCAGCCTAACATTTCCACAATTGCTAACTAGTTGTTACAATTAGTAAGCTAGTTGTACCAGGTAATATAGATGCATAACTGAATTTTATATATGTGTGTGTGTGTGTGTGTAATATATATATATACATATTTTATTATTTGACAGAAAGAGAGACAGTGAGAGAGGGAACACAAGCAGGGGGAGTGGGAGAGGGAGAAGCAAGCTTCCCGCTGAGCAGAGAGCCCAATGCGGGGCTCGATCCCAGGACCCTGGGATCATGACCTGAGCCAAAGGCAGACGCTTAATGACTGAGCCACCCAGGAGCCCCTGAATTTTATATTTTGAGCCAGTGAGATATCACTGAGCCCCCCAACTTAGATTCAGCAGAGAGAAAGGGATGCAAATAAGAACCAAGAGTCTCCCCTGGGTCCTTAGCCCCAGCCTGAGAGGTTCCCTCACTCAACTCACTGACTGTTTTTCCTTCAATTACAGGATCCTGACAGCAATCAACCCCTGAACAGCCTTGGTAAGCTCAGGTCCAGCTTTGCCTTGTCCACCTCAGCCTCCAAGTTTCAACCAGTTACCAAATAGATACTATACCCCTCTTGCATGGCCCTCACCACCACCACCGAGGGCTAAATGCTGTGGAAGATCTCCAACCACCCACCCATTCATCATTCAACAAAAATGTATTAAGCAACTGTAAGGTCCAGGATAATTCTAGAAGTAGGAAGCATGGTCTCCAGGGAAATAGGACCAACAAACCTAAAACCCCAAAAGCAGTGATTCTCCAACTCATTCATTCAGTTACTCACTTTCTTATTCATTCAACAACTCTGAGTGCGCCACGTGCCAGGTTCTGGGTTAGACATTGGACTAAAACAGGAAGTAAGAAAGCCAGAGTCCCTGCCCTCACAGAGTTGCCAGTCTGACCACTTCCATGGAACATGCTGGACAAAGGTATTTTCCCTGGTAGACTAGAAAATGATAGTGTTTGCCTGATCTACGGGAGAAGAATAATTTAACAGATAAAGTGTTCCCAAATTTAAGGTTTTGGTTTTTTTCCCCTCCCATTCCATTTTGTTAAACCACTGAGAGCTATTCCTGATGATAGCCTGCTGGATCAGCAAAGCACAAACTAATATGACAGATCCACAAGGAAATAACCAATCCCACTTACTTCAACAATTTCAGGGCCCCACGTTAATAATGATCACAAACAATGTAATCTTCCGCAAGTAAGATGGTGCCTAGTTTATGCTCTGGAATTCGACAGACCGGTAGACCCCCGTGTCCCCAGAGAACACCAGACATCCAAGAGCTCCACCACCCGAGTAAGCCTGAGAACCACCAAACCAGAAAACAAGTTAGATTTGCTACCAATGCCGACATGAAGGGAGCTCGAAGAGCGATCAGTGCCAAGCGATCAGAGATAATAGCGTCATGGGGTCAGGCAAGCTTTGACAAAGTCCCCACGGGAGTAAACTATCACGAAACAGAAGGAAGTAATGAGGGTTTCAGTGGTGAAGGGACAAGCAGGAGCAAAGGTTCAAAGACGGGAATGAAGGCAGGTGCACAAGGACCAGGGCAGAAACTGCCCGTGTGGCACTGAGGACCGGCGAGGATTAGCAGTGGGAAGTCCACGTGGCCCCAAATCCCACTGGCTTTGCAAGTCTGGAGAAGAGTGTGGTCTAGATCCAGAAGTCACGGAGGGTTCTCGGGCAGGGATGTGACAGGATGACAGCAATACGCTGGGAGGCTCTGTCCTGCAGTGGTGGGCAGGACCGGCTGGAGGAAGGAACAGGGGCAGGCAGGGAGGCTCTTCACATAGCTCATGGTGGCTTTGTCAACTTTACGTATGAAACATAAACCAAGAAAACCCTACCCTTCCTGATGCTGTTCTCCCTGAGGATATCAGGGAGGCAGAGACATGGGGACCTGGACAGGGGAACCCCTCGAGGGGCTCCCAAGAAATGATGCACCTCTGAGAAAACCAGCCCACCTCACGCCCCCAGCGGAAGGTGCTCAATAAATAAATCATGCATGAAGGAGGAATGGACAAAATGTCGCCATGTCCATGGCCACGGGACAGAGGACAGCTCTGTACACTGCTGGAACCTTCAAACCGTACCTGCTAAGACTGAGAAGCTCCCTGGTGCCTGCTCCTGCCCCTGATGGGCAACACCAGCCCACACCCCACGGGCCTGTGCTCTGTGTCTGAGGCTTAAACTCTCCTGAGGAGACGAAACATTTCCTACGCTTTCCCTTTCAATAATGATACCAGCACTTCCTGAGCACCAGTCTATGGCTGGATGCCATTCTCTGCTTTTGAAGAGCTGAGGAAAGCGATCGAGACAGACATATAACCCAGCCCTCATTCAAGCCAGGAAACGAGACCTGTAACAAAGACGGAAAGGAGGTGCTTAAGAGATCAAGCAAAGAGCGATGCATGTATTCACTCGACAAATACCTGCTGAAGCACCTGGGACTCAGCAGTGACCAAAAAAAAAAAAAAGAAGAAGAGAAAAATTCCTTATCTTCATAGAGTCTTCATTTCAGGCAGGGATGGGAGGAAATGGAAAATATATATAATATATAAAATACAGAGTATGTTAAGAGCTGATGTTTTTAAAAATGGGGAAAGAGAACAGGAAATATTGGAAGATTATCTTTTAAAAAAGGGAGGTCAAGAAGGCCTCACAAGGAAGGTGACAGACCAAGCCATGGGGAGGTGAGGGAAAGAAAGCTGACCTATCGCCTTCCAGGGACTCAAGGCTGCCAGACTTCCTGCCCTAGCCCGCCCTGGAGAAGTTCCGTGCACCTGCCGCAGCTTATTGCCTGCAAGGAAAGGGGATGCAAGAGGACCTATCTCGGGTACTTCCTGAGAATTTAACTTTTCAAATCCTGGCCCTGGTACCATCTCCTTGGATAACCATATGAAAAAGACAATATAGTTTTATTACCTCTGTTTTAGGCATCTCTAGGCTCCTACCTGGTCTCCCTATCCCCAAACTCTTGTTCCCATCCACCTCTTCCCTGATGAAAGATTCACCTTTCTAAATATGAAGGTGATCACGTCTCTCTACTGCTCAAAGCTTCCCATGGCTCCACACTGCCTTCCCGGTAAAATCCAAACTCCCGGCATGGTGTTCAAGACTCTCCACAGACTGACGCTGCCAGTCCGGCCTCCACAATACGCACTTGCTCATGTTACATCTCAGGCACACGAGGAGCTCACAGTCAACACCCCCAGGCCTCTGCCCAGCTGGTCCAGCCCCACCCCACCCCATCGCCACCTACAGAGGCCCATTTAAGTGTTTTGGTGGCATCTGGTGGTACTGGCAGCTCTGTCCTTGTGTGCTGCTTCCCCCAAACTGGCATCTCCTTAGAGATGAGGACCATTCTAGGGACTCACCATCTGCTGAGTTGAGTTGGAGATGGAGGCCCTTAGGATGTGTTCATTCACAAGCATGTACCAGGGCTCTACGAAGCATGGAATGCGTTGGAGGTCCCTGCCCTCAAGCTTACAGTTTAACCAAAAGATAAGGCAGAAAAGAGGATAAATGATAGTAAAGTAAATGAGTACTTGCCTCTCCCGGGGCAGATGCAGGGCAGACCCGACAGGGTGAAACATTGCAGAATAGGCTAAGTCAAGACAAGGAGAAGACACCATGGTCTGGAGTCTCCTTTGAGGGGCACAGGTGAAAGATGGATAAGCCTGGGTAAGCGAAGGAGGTGGGGTGACCATGCACTGTTGAAGCTAAGCCCAGTCTGCAGGAATAAAACCCCAGCGCTAAGCAAAACTGTACCCAAAGCATTCTGCAGCTCAGCACCAGGGCCAGAGGGCAGGGAGGCTGTGGGCCCTGGCAGGGGCGGGCTCCAAGTGCTGACTGCAGGCTCTCTCCTTCCGCCTCACAGACGTCACCCCCCTGCGCAAACCTCGCACTCCCCTGGAAACCTTCAAAAAGGTTGGCATCCCCATCATCGCAGCACTGCTGAGCCTGGCGACCATCATCATCATGGCTGTCCTCAGTAAGTGGCAGCCCCCACCCCTACCCTCACCCCCTCATTACTGCCCCCACCTCCCCTTCATCCCCCACAGGAAACGGCAGCTGCCACCTCCCCTCCAAGCCCAACCTTACCCTCCGCCCTTGCACCCAGCAGCCACAGGCAGGTGAGCTGCAGAAAGCTTTGTGTGACACGCGTCCACCCCCTGCTCTGAAGGGAGCCTTCCTCCAAGAGTGAAAGGGGGAGGTGAACGCAGCCCCCACCTACCCCAGATGATCTCTACCACGGGGAAAGCACAGCTACACACGGTACAAAGCCACGCAGGCAACCGGCCAGGGCGGCCGCGCCCCTGCCTCCTTAGTCAGGCGCCTGCAGACACCGGAGCAGCCCCACCGGCTAGAAGAGTGGGGAGCCTTTCCACCTGTGAGGCAGGGACACAGACGGGGGGCACACGGGAAGCCACCCAGGCGCGCACGCATGCATGCACGCACGCACGCACACACACACACTGCCTATAGCTCTGTCTTCCTCCCTGCCAGGGCCTGAGACCCAGTGAGCAGGTCACTCAGCGACAAAGAGTGAACTGAATGACCCACCGTGCCCACCGTCCCGGTCTCCACTCCCACTCCTGTGACTGTCCTTGCCTTCCCCTCCCCCACAGTCACAGCAGGCTACTGACGGCACTCTCAGGGTGGGGAGCAGGGCCCAGCGGACCAGGCTAGCAGTCAGGACACCTGGGTGAGGATCCCGGCACAGCCCCTTGCTGTGTGACCTTGAGTAAGTCCTTTGACCTCTCTCAACTTCAGTCTCCTCTGTAAAACATCCTGTCTCTCCCAGAGGGATATCGGAGATAATGTAAAACACCTGGATGAAAATTAGGTCGTGCCCAAGTGTGGGTCACCAGACAGGGTGCAGAGATGTGACCAAGGCCATACACAAAAGCATGTGTTTGCTAACGGGGTAGCACGGGCCCTTGAGGAGCTGCACTTGGAACCATGGTGGCATTTCCCCAGCAACAGCCACTGCGCACTCCCAGATCACTGGGCCCAAACCCTCCCCCTCCACTTGAGCATCTAGGCTCAGAGAGGACCGGCAGTTAGAGACAGCTGGGACGGCCCCCCCGGGACCCAGACTGAACAAGTCCCTTTCCATCTGTGGCAATGGAAATGCAGATCCACGACACAAACACCACCCAGATCCCGGAGAGCCCCGCTGAGCCGTGAGATGCGGATTTCTTCCTGACCTTGGCTGGCCCTTGGCCCTGGGTTTGCAGCAGCATGAGCACAGCTGCCGTCCTAAGCCTGTTCTATTTAGGCTAATATGAAGGAGAGCTCGCTTTCTCTGAGCCTATGCCCTGCCACACTGCAGAGAGGAGAAGGGGCCAAGATTCATCCAGGGCATGCCCGGGCAGGCAGTGGTGCATGATTCAGAAGTGGGGTCTCCCCATCCCACAAGGTCCTGTGTGGCTTCCATGCCGTGGGCCCCCAGGTTCTGCAACCAGAGAAGGTCATTTGAGCCTCCATCCCAGGCAAGGCTCCCTCAACTTTTTGGCTTCTGGGGTCTCAACTGGTGATACTATGTCCTGGCTTTGTCCCAAGAGGCTAGAGTGAGCCTGCCTTACCCTAGCTCCTGACCATGAACCAAACTCTGAAGGTCTAGGAAAGATTCAGCCTGCTTCTTCCCCTGTGCTCCCTCACACCAGGGGCATCCGGGCCAGCAGACCCCATCTCGAAGCCCCTCAGGGAAGGCATGGAGAGGCAGCAAAGAGCTTTGGAGCTAGACAGACCCTGACTGGAATCCTGGCTCTACACATAAGTGCTGTGTGGCCTTGGGAAATAAACCCCAACTCTGTAAATCTCAGTGTCCCCCACTTATAACATGAGTTCATCATGACCCCAGCCACCTCAGGTTGTTGTCAGGATTACACAAGGCAGTGCATGGGAAGCTCTCAGCAGCGACCAGCGAGGCCACCGTCAGACTTACCACTGTCACTTGTAGGGCTAGCCAGGAGCGACACTGGACAGCAGGAGGGGGCTTCGGGCCAGTTAGGCAGGGGGGTCTCTTCCCACCAGGAGCCTTTAGGAATGTGAAGTATTCATTCGCTGAGGAATCACAAACTAGACTCAGTCCCGTCAGCCCAAGGCAGCAAAGGAGCAACAGAATTTGAAAGCAGCAGGCCGAAGACAAAACACAACACGACGCCGAGCCCTTCAGGGATCTCTCAGCCCCAGATCAAAACACCTAGTTCTAGAACAGCACTCGGTGGTTACAAGACACTCACGGCCACCAGCTCACCAAACGTTCTCAACCACCTCACCCCACTGTACAGATGAGAAAACCGAGGCCCTGGGAGGGGGTGTGATGGGTCTACAGTCACACGAGAGGCGGCAGGGCCAGCGCTCTCGTCTTGGGGCTCCAGGCCCCGTGTTGTCTATTCGCTACCAGAGGCCCTGTGCCGGCACCGGGAGGATGAGGCCAGTGGGGGCTGTTTCTAAATTTCTCCCGCACATTCTCTCGCTTGATGCCTCAGCCATCTTGTAGGTATGGGATAGATGTTACTTTACAGACCAGGAAACTGAGGCTCAGGACCAGGTACCCTGGCTACCAAGTGGCGTCACTGCGTCTGGAGCCCTCATCTGCCTGTCTTGAAGCCCAGCATGTCTTCAGGGAAACACAGCCTCTCCCACCCCCCGGGGCTGCCTGCTTGACCGTCAGCCCTGTCTGCCCCCTCCCTGCCCCTGCCTTCCAGTCAAGGTGATTCTGGACAAATACTACTTCCTCTGCGGGCAGCCTCTCCACGTCATCCCGAGGAGGCAGGTGTGTGACGGCCAGCAGGACTGTGCCTCCGGGGAGGACGAGCAGCTCTGTGTCAAGACCTTCCCCGATGGGTCCCCAGTGGCAGGTGAGTCTAGGGGCTGGAGGCACTGGGGGAGTTGGCACAGCAGGAAACCAGCTCAGGTCCCCCCTGATCCACTGCACAGCATCTGCCAAATGACTTGTCAGTTTCCATCCCTACTGTAAGGTTCTTAAGAACAACAGGACTAGGGCCCCAGTACTTACCATGTAGCAAATACTCAGTGAATATGATGAACAAATGCGGACCAGAAGGGACAGGAAATTGTAACATAGCCTGCCCCGTTCTGCTACACCGGGGTGGGACTGAGGCAGGCGGCTGGATTGGATGACCCTGGGGAGTTCCCTCCTTTCTGTGAAACCTGTTCTTTCAAGGGGACTAGAAAAGTGAGTGTCAGACCATCAACCAGCTACTGATCTTTCTATTCATTAGGTGTTTATTGTAGCCGGCTATGTAACAAGACTGAGCTAGGTCCTTCAAAGCAATAGGAGATGTTTCCAACAAAAACTCATGTTCTTTCTTGGACGGGGCTGGCCCAGCTTCACCCACCTAGTACTTGGGCTCTAGAGAGAAAGGACAGCCCAGGAGATGGGTGTTGGGGGGTTTTGAGGGGCAGGACTAAGTGACTTCTTGCATATATCTTTTTTTTTATCAGCAGTCAAATGCCTATGGGCACCTGCCATCCTACTGCCAAAAGTACCTCCCTCTCAACCTCCTCCCTCTGACCTCACATGGAAAAGGAGCTAGGTTCCTCACTGAGAAGTCCCCCAGGCCAGGCAAGCTGTGTGGACCATGGGTAGAGTCACCATAGATCACCAAAACTGGTATCTCTAAGAATAAAATAGAGAGCTGCTGGTAATTGTGCCAGGACAACAGGTCCACAAGGAGGTTGTTTCCAGGACATCTGGTCACCCTGGCTACCATAAAAATGAAGCTCAGTCAGGCAAAGCCAAATGGAAGAACTTACCCCGAGGTTGAAAGGGTTGGTGTTCTATGATGCTCTAGGGTCTGGGTGTAGGGAGGTTGTGCTGGTCCCATGATGAATTCTGAGGGAGATGGGCCAGACAGGCCCCTGCCCTGCAACTGACCCAGGTTCTCCCCCTCTCAGTCCGCCTCTCCAGGGACCGATCCACCCTGCAGGTGCTGGACCCGACCACACAGAGCTGGGCCTCTGCCTGCTTCGACAACTTCACAGAAGCTCTGGCCAAGATAGCCTGTGGGCAGATGGGCTATGACAGGTACCTGGCCCCAGCCTCCAGAGGCTGTCCCCTCGCCCCTATGACCTCCTCCCTTCTTCCCCCTTTCCTTCCTCCCTTCCTAAAAATATAAATACTGGAGTCAGACAGAACTGCCCTTGAACCCGAGCACTTTCACATACAAGCAACGTGAAGGTCAATCTCCTAAGCCTCAGTTTCCTCAAGGGTTAACTGGGGCAAGCACTGGCAATGTCATAGGACAGTTATCAGGTGCAGCGAGAGAATATAAGCCTCACCACACACCCCCCAACACACAGTGCTGGCTCCTCAAGACCCTCACTCTTTCACAGCTCTGCAAGAAGACACCCTGTCCCAGAGTGTAATATTTACTTCTTCAATGTCCCATTGGTTAAAATTCAGCTTAAACAAACCTGATTACATTGGGGCCCCATCAGCAATCCCAGCTCTCTCAGCAAATTTCTAAAGCAGCTCCAAATCTTCAGTGGATCAAGAGTTATGTAATCGTAAGGGTGATTTGCATGCTGTGTTTATATTCATTTGATCTTGGCAAAAACCACAAAGGTAGTTATTACTGTATCTATTTTAGAAATAGGTTCAGGGAAGATAAGTAACTTGCTTCGGCAGGAGCTGGGAGGAAGAGGCTTGGGGTCTGTGCCCAAGACCCCTTAATTCCTGGGCATCAGGAGTTCTAGCAACGTCTCTGTTTCTAGCTTGGGTAATTCTCTCCTCCCCCAAAGGCTTTCCCTATAAAGGGAGGAGAGGTAAGGCCACCGATCACTCAGAGAGCCTAACCAGAGAGGAGGGAAAATAACCCATTTATTCAGCTGCAGAGTGGGGTAGGTTCCCAAGGACTCTCCCTGGCAAGCCCCCAAGGACTCTAAGAAACTGGACAGGCAGACACTGTCAATCAATCACAGAACTTTCTCCCATCCACCCCTAAAAAGCAGCCTCCAGGTTCTTTTTCAATAAATGCTCCCAGCAGCATTACTGATCCATCAGACCTTTTGGCCCCCTCTGCTCTCTGGTTATCAGGTCTTTACTGCTCAATACCTGCCGTGGGACGCAACCCTGGACAGGCCACCTCTGCCTCCTTCATTTTTGAGGAGAGCTGGGAAGGCACGCCCTGGCCCTGCTCTTCCTCCCCCCACCCCACCCCCAGCAGCCTCCCCTGCAGCCAGCCCCTCCCCCCACTGCAGTCCAGCCACTGCGGCGTCAGGGGTGCCCAGCTCCCAGCTCCGCGGGCTGCAGCTGCCTTACGCAACCAAGGTGTCTCTGGGGCTTCTTAAGGTAATAGGATCCTGGAATTTCTGTCCTTCCGGAGTGCACTAACGCACCAAACCAGCTGGCTTCTTGAGTTCTACAGAATCAAAGCCAGTCAGAGCTTACCTTTCCGGGGACTGTCCGTTTCCACCACTGTCCCTCCTTCCGGATCTCAAATTTCTCTACTTTCCTTCCTCCACCTAGATAAGGAGCCCTTCTTGTCCCAGGACCATAAAACCCGAGATGGTTCAAGGTGGGAGGGGGTCTGGAGATTATCCGGTCCACCTCTCATTTTACAGAGGGAGAAACTAAGGCTTAAGGGAACCCGGAGAAGGGCGTGACCTGTCAAGGTTACACATCAAGCTAGTGTCAGAGGCAGGACAAGCGCCTCCATCTCCAGGGCTCTGAAACCCAGCACCGCCACACTCACGCCCTTCCAGGGGTACCTGGGCCCACCCGGTGTGCGGGATTCCTGGCCCAGAATGTGAGAGCATCAGTGGCCAGTCAGCCAGTGCCTCAGTCAACCTGAGCCCTGCACACAGAGCCAGGACTAGCACGGCTGGATGGGGAAGGATGGGACAATCAGAACAATGGGATGAATCAGGGGAGCCTTCCTGGAGGAGCAAAGACTTAAACCCAAGGTTTGAAAGAAGACAAACATGGATCAGAGGAGAGAAAGAGGGAGGGTGGTCCAAGGGAGAGACTCTCTGGACTCATGTGAAGATTGATCTCGTCCTATCTCCAAGGGAGCCATAAATGCACCCCCACTACCCAATTCAGCCCACATGCCTTGTTCAGAAAACCAAATATCCACCTTCCAGTTCCCTGGCTGTGAATCAGAAAAAAAAAAAAAAAAAATGCTGGGACATTTGAAATAGGGCTACAACTGGGAGTTAAGAAAACATGTCCCTAAAATTTGTCCAGAGCTCTGGGGAAGCAAGACCACATCAGCATCGTGCCCAGAGCCAAGTCCTAGGACACGTTCTTCCCCACTGCAGCTCCTGGAAGTGGGAACTACTCCCCCCATCTTCTTCTAACCTCCTGCCCTACCTCACATCTCTCTCTCTCTCTCTATCTATCTTTCTCAATCTCTCTCCCCCAGTGTGATCAGCAAACCCACCTTCAGAGCTGTGGAGATTGGCCCAGACCAAGATCTGAATGTTGTTGGAATCACAGAGAACGGCCAGGGGCTTCAGGTGCAAAACCTAAGTGGGTAAGTGAGAGGACGCCTCCTGGCCCACAAGAGGCTCACAATGGAGGCTGCCATCAGGGCTGTAGGCAGCTACCCTGAGCAGGTGCAGCAAGGGGAATGTAAGCCAGACCACAAGAAGAACTCCAGGCCACGCAGACCGTCAGATACCAAGAACTAGAGAATCAGATTTCTGAGAGGTTTTCTGGGTTGACTCCCTTTTTTATATAAAACAGACAGCTGGACAAAGTGTGCTGTCCATATGTTGTTGGTGGCCGTGTCATCCAAGAGTAAAACCAAAAATTTTCCTACCGCTTTATGCTCCCAATTAAACCCAGTAAGGCAAGATTCCAAAGGCCACTTTGTCCTTCCCATCCACTCACCCAGGCCAGAGTAAGACCTCTCCACGTTCCCAGCTCTCCAGAGAAAAGGCCACATGGTTTTGGCAGCGGTCTGTTCCTCTGCCTCCCCACTGTGCATGAGAGCTCAGCAGCTAGATAAAAATGGTCACACTGCAGCAGAGAGCCCCGAAGAAGATTCTGGCTCCCTAGCATTTGGGGATGCTGCTGAGGGCTGCTTATTCACCAAAGAGTAAATCTTAAAAAGGACCAAGATGGTAGCAGAAGGATTGTGTGCCTGTAATTCCACCGAAATCCCACTTTTTGTCCATCTGGAAAGCCCACAGTGTAACAGACATTGTTCCAGGCTCAGCTCTCTTCCACTGCAGGATGCCAAGGTCTTGGGTTGGGCTATGACGCAGGCCGGGCCCAGCACATAGTGGGTGCTTAACAGCAGGGGCGTTGAACGCAAACCAATCAAATCACAATGAGCTAAGTGGTCATACCGTTTCTATACAGTCCCCCCAGGACGTGGGTTCCAGATTTCCCAGGTGTTGGGAGGAGGGCTGGGGTCAACAGGGCCAGGGGACCAGAGTCCTTGCCTCCCACAGAAACCACAAGGCCCTGTGTCTCCCTTCCAGACCCTGTCTCTCGGGCTCCCTGGTCTCCCTGCACTGCCTTGGTGAGTATGTCCCATCTCTGAGGGTTTGGGCCGTGGGCCAGCAATGAGCAGGGAGAAAGACCTTCATCCTCATTCTTAAATCTCTCAGACTCTAAGTTTCTCTCTGTTTTGTCCCAAACTAAACTTCCCTGGGCCTTGGGTCTGTAGGGCAGTGCTCCCTCAAGTGGGGGACATTAAGAACTCTTTAGTACCATCCACACACAACCCCACAACCGAAGCAGAGAGCTGGCAGGGAACAGAAAACTGGAAAGGACAGAACTGGGCCTCCACGCCCTCCCACCCTGGTCAGGCCCGCAAGGCCTCCTCTGTCAAAAGTGTGCTCAGTTATCCAAGACCAGAGCATTTAGCAAAAAAAACAGTCAGACTGTGTCGAGCACTGTCAGGCACACTAATGGGAAGTAGAAAATACCAGACAAGTCAAAGAATTGGCCACTCTCCTCAGGAACTTATAACAGAGATAGAGAGCAGCAAGAGAGAGACGCGAGGTCACAGGTGGGAGGCGCCGGACTGAGTAGCGCTCACAGCCCACCTGCCGCAGAGAGACCCAGGCACCAGTCCCACTGGCTTCCAGCATGATCTTGAGTAATCCACCTGACCTTTCTGAGGTTCCTCTTCCCAAGAAGCCCTTTTGTCCAACTGCCCCAGAGGATGCAGCTCTTACAGAGGAGATCAGAAGAGAAAACAAGCTCCGTGACCCAGCTTGTCCTCCCAGCCTTGTGGAAGAACTGACCAGAGCCTGCCACGCTGGCCAGACACTGGACGGGCTGAGTGGAACAAGGCCATCATCACTGCCTTTGCCGTTGGGCAGTACATAGGCTTCCCTGTTGGACGTTAAGACTTCTTGTCATTATCACGTGACGCCCACAATCCCTCGTGTGTGGGGACGGACACACGGTGGCCAGCCAGTGAATGACTGAACCGTCAGTCACACCATCTGCCCTCTGCACTAAATGGCACTGTCATCACAGAGAGACTGAAGTCACAGACGTTCCCTTGAGGATCTGTCAGTCTTACCGGGAAGACCAAAGCACAAAGGAAATGAAAGGCAGGCCAACACCAGGGGGCAGGCTATGGAAATTCCAGAATGGGGAAGTCCCCAGGGATTGGGTGGCCCCCAGGGAGTGGTGCCCAGGCTAAACACTGAGCTGTAGGCTCCCAGAAGGGAGAGACCACGTCTGTCCGTCTGTCTTGTCCTCTGCTCTCTTCCCAGCATCCCTGAACACAGTAGGTACTTAGTACAAATTTGCTGAATGGATCAATGGTTTAGATAAATAGCAAGAGGATAGCATCTCAGGGATGGGAATTTCCTCGAGCATAAGCAGAACGACTTTTTAGGGAGCTAAAAGCAGATCGATTCAGCTAGACGGAAACTTTAGCTAAGGACAGTGGGTAGCTACCAGGAGGACTTTAAACTCTACCCTAGAAAGAGAGATGCCCTGGGGCTGCGAGGGAGTGGGTGGGGGGGTCGGGGGGGGGGGGGGCCACAGAGAAAGCGGAGTTTGGAATAAGAGGTGTCTGAAAAGCCCCTGGCTGGCAGAGGCCCAGAAAGGATGGCAGCATTTTCCTGGGAGAACCACCACTGTGGCCATGACCGCCAGGACTGGAGAGGCTGAGGGCAGGGCAGGGAGGTGGGAATGGAGGCTTTTACCAGAGCTTGAGGGTCATGATGGAAAAGCCAAGGACAGTGGCATATGAAAGAGAGCATAGCATGTCAAACTGGGAGACTCACTCATCACGGGGGAAGGGACTTGGAGAAAGGTGAGTTTAGGATAGGAAGATCCAGTTTCTGGAACCTTCTTCCCACTTCCGGCTCCCAGAGCAGTTTGTGGGCATCTGTTTGCTGATACTCCGCAGGAGTGGCTGGGACACGCCACCTGGGCAGGACTTTTGTAATTCTGCATCACCTGTTTGGTTTGAAGGCCATGAATTCCCAGCACAATGGACACGCCCATGTTCATAATATAAACACTTCCGAAGCCCAACAAAGGAGGGGGAGATTGGGGGAAAGCCTACAGTCTGGGACACCAGCTCCCTAGGAATAACTCAAAATGGGCCTGGTCCTCCCCACCCCTCCAGGTTCCAGTCATAAGGGCTCTGTTCTAAGGGGACATACGCGGGGCTCCAAGGGGAGGCAGTCCCATCCCTCCAGAGCCTGACTCCTGATTTCTCCCTCCTTCCTACTGACTCCAGCCTGTGGGGAGAGCCTGAAAGCCCCTCGGGTGGTGGGCGGGGAGACGGCCTCTGTGGATTCTTGGCCTTGGCAGGTCAGCATCCAGTACAACAAACAACACATATGTGGAGGGAGCATTCTGGACCCCCACTGGATCCTCACGGCAGCCCACTGCTTCAGGTAAGGCCTGCACCACGAGGAAGCCTTGGGGGCTCAAAGCCTTGGAGGGGCCTGAGTGTCTGGGTCCCCTGTCTCCCAGCTTATGTTCCAGTGTCCTCATCCCTCTTTGCCCTCCCTCCACAGACCACGTCCTTGGGTGTGGCCGCCCCAATGAGACACTGGACACGATGTCCTATGATAGGCACCCAGGGTCTGAGCAGACCTCTTCCAGTCAGGAAGCAATCAGATACCCAGTGTCCTCAGTCTGGCCCCTTAGCATCCACTCCACAGAAGCTCTTCCCATCCATCTCCCTGGAGTCCTGAGAATGCTCTCCCTCTGCCAGTCTTCTCCAGAGTGATTCCAGGGTCGAGAGTCACCGCCACTCCCCCATTATACCAAAAAAACTTTAAACTTAAAAAGCATAAAGCACAGATTCCCTTACAGGCCAGCAGAGAGAGGCCTGCCCATACCTCTGGGGAAGGACTACTCCCAGGCCCTCTTCGCTTTCCTTCTTTCATTCATTCATTCATTCATTCGTTCGTTTAACATCTAATGAGTACTATATTATGTACCCATATGGATTAGATCTGTCAGCGCCTTAGAGGAACTCACAGTGTAAGCCAGGGATTCTTAACCTTTTTTGAGATCTGACAAAGCTCTAAGTCCTTTCCTGGGAAACCACCCATGCACATTAAGCAGGCAGGAGCGTCTGGAGGAGAAAGACAGACAAGTACATAACGTAACTGACAATACGAGTACCGCATGAGTAACACAGACAGTAAAAAGTGCTGGGGGGAGAGAGTGCCAGGACCCCAGAGCTCAGGCACTGGGAACAGCCCCTTCCCCAGCCCTCCAGTTAGAAGTTTTCTTGGGCAGGTTTCACTGGGGGAAAGGATCAAATCCCCTTTTAGAATTTGGCCTTTCGTAGGGGATTCCTCAGACCTGCTCCTTCTCTACCACCCTTGGCCTCACCATCATTACCTCCTAAAGCAGGGACATTCAGCACCCCAATCCCCAGGGCCCTGGGGACCCAGTTTTTGGCAAAGACCACACATGCTTGGCTCAGGCCTGAGCCCCGCTGTCTCTGCCCCCCTAGGAAGTATCATGATGTCTCCACCTGGAAGGTGAGGGCTGGCTCAGACAAACTGGGCAACTTCCCATCCCTGCCTGTGGCCAGCATCTTCATCACTGAGCTCAACACCACGTACTCCAAAGAGAAGGACATTGCCCTCGTGAAACTGCAGTTCCCACTCACATTCTCCGGTGAGAGGTGGCATCTGGGAACAGACCCCTTAAGTCAAGTTCTAATCCCCTTCTGCCACTAGCTCACTAAGTGGCCTTGGGCACATCACGGCTCCTCTCAAGCCCCCAGCTATGCGTTTCCCGTGAATATACCAGCCTAACATCAGTGAGGGGCCATGAGGCCCCTTTAAGCTGCCGGCTCACAGCCCGCCCCACCCCCTGCTGGATTCTTGTGAGGTCTATTTTCTCCATGTGGAGCACCTCAAGTGAGAATCATAGACTCATCCAATCTTGGGGTTGTAAGGGAACTAAAAGATCCTCTAGTCCATCTTCCACCCTCAACCAATGCCAAGAGCCTGCACAATATCTCGCCAAGGGGTTACTGTGCCCACCTGGTCTCCTCCAGGGGCAGAGAGCTCATCACCCTTAAGGCAGCCCATGGAATCTTGGAACAGCTCTGTTAGAGGACTCATGCTTGGACAGTATTTACATCAGCATTTTCAACTGTCAGTTCCACAAGACACTGGTCCTTTGGAGAAAAAAAAAAAGGGGGGGGGTGTTCTATTCTCAAGTAAGTTTGGGAAACATTTTTATAGTAGAGCTCTCTTCTTGGGGCACATTAGTATATAAAGATATGACAAGGCTTTTAATTTTTAATCTGTTTTTATGATGTTTAAACTATATCTCCTCAACTTATTTGACCACAGAATTTTCTTATGCCACTTTTGTTAACATCCCCTGGAACACAGGTCATAGAAAACCTGGTGTCAACCTTTTCAGAGTGCTTAGCCACCAGGCTCTCCCCTCTTTCTCTCTGCTCCTGGCAGGCACGGTCAGACCCATCTGCCTGCCCTTTTTTGATGAGGAGCTCATTCCAGCCACCCCGCTCTGGGTTATTGGATGGGGCTTTACAGAGCAGGATGGAGGTAAGTCTTGGGCTCAGGACCACAGGGCTGAGGGAGCAGCTCTTGGAGGTGATGGGAAGGAGGACCATCCCTGAGAAAAACCCATCCTGGAAGTCCAAGCACCAAGGTGTCAGGTAACCCACAGAATTATCCTGGGCTGGGGGTAGGAGGCAAGAACAGGAATATGAGTATGTTTTCAACTTCCCAGGAAAGATGTCCGACACACTGCTGCAGGCGTCAGTCCAGCTCATTGACCACACTCGGTGCAACGCGGAGGATGCCTACCAGGGGGAAGTTACCGAGCAGATGCTGTGCGCAGGCATCCTGGAGGGCGGCGTGGACACCTGCCAGGTGGGAGCATGAGGGAGTTCCTTGGATAGAGATATTAGTCCCGGAGAGACAATTAAGTCCAGGGGCCGATGACTCCATATGAAGTCTTGCATATGGTGGGCACTCAACGTGTGATGAAGAAAAGAAGGGAGAGAGGGAGGGAAAGAAGGATTACAGTCAGATAAGGACAGAAGGATGAATGGATGGACAGAGACAAGCAGAAAGATTTCAAATGTGTATTTCACCTACAAAAATGGTGTTACCCACCCCACCTGCTCTTACTTCCCATCACGCATAGGAGTAGGAGTCACGTGAGGGCAGGAACGCCAGGTCTGTTTTCTCTAGAACTGCCAAGATGCTGAACTAGACTAGAGAAAACCCATGTCCTGCTGGATGAGCCCTGGAGCAATGCCTGCCCCCCCCCAACCCCACTGACCAGTCAGTCCCTGAACACATTTTCACTCCCTCCACCCCCAGAGGATCTTCCGAGCCATTTTCACTAAAGGCCCTAACCTTATTCCTGCCCCCATTCTCAGTCATTAAATCCCTCCACTCAAGAGGTAGCTCTTGGCCATCTCTTGAATGCCAGGTAAATACTGGGTTTGGGGGACAGTGTCTTCTTCCCTCGGGGAGCTCATAGTGGTGGGCGAGGGGGGCAGTTAGGCTATGGTGTTACTGGGTTCTGAGGGACAAAGTCTCAGGGGCTATAGGAGCTGGGACAGACACCCAAATAAGTGCACTTCGCACTATCTGACACATTCTGGTCTATTGTTTTATTTGCTTATTGTCTCTCTCTTTTCCGTGTAACTCTAAGCTCCCCGAAGGCAAGGATCTTTGTTCTTTTCATTGACCAAATCCCAGTTGTCTAGAATGGTACCTGGCATACGACAGGCATCCCATGAGCAGCTAAATAAATTTGGGAAGTACTGGGTTAAACAAAGAGAATCGGGCTTCTCACTGCAGAACCCCTTAGAGCCTTCAGTTTGCTAGTGTGCCCTGTGAATCTGAGAGAAAGCACACCAACAACTTACTTGACCACAAACAGAACCCCTTTGCCCCAAATGGAAGGGCCTTCCAGGCTGCAGGAACAGCATGAGCAGAGGTGGTGAGGGCAGAACAGCACAGAGCAGTGGGGAGGAGTAGGGAGCACAGAGGAACAGATGGGCCAACTCCAGGAGGGGAAGAAAAAGAAGCTCACTCCTCCACCCCACCCCTGCCTGCCCTCCCCAGCAACCCCTGTTCTGGTGTCTCACAGGGTGACAGCGGTGGGCCCCTGATGTATCACTCTGACCAGTGGCAAGTGGTGGGTATCGTGAGCTGGGGCCATGGCTGTGGGGGCCCCAGTACCCCGGGAGTATACACCAAGGTCACAGCCTATCTCAACTGGATCTATAATGTCCGGAAGGTGAGCCCCACTTGTTGTGCCCTCCCTCCCTTCCTCTACCCTAAAGGTACCAAACCATCCTTAGCTTTGACTTAAATGGCTCTACGATGACCCCTTACATACTAAATAATTTTCCCCACCAGTAACAACCTGCGATTCCACCAGGAAGAGCTGAAATTCCTTAGATCTGTGATTCCAAATAAACGCAAATGTCTTAGGGTATAGAACACACCCAGCTTTATCATTCTCTATTCTCTGGCACAGAGTTTCCAGAGAACAGACTCTGTTAAGGAGGAGGGTGGGAAGGCTCAAGATACTTGCCTAGAAAAGAGGGAGGAGCAAAGAGCTTCAGAAAAGGCAGGCTAATTTTGCATACATCACCACCTTGTCCAGTTTCAAATCATCTCTTTGTTGGTCTCTTCTCATAGTTGGAGCCATGATGCTGCCCCCCTTCCATACTGCTGGAAACGGCCTCCCCCTGTCCTGCCCACCTGGGGATCCCAGAAGTCAGACAGAGCAAGAGCCCCCTTGGACACACCTCTCTGCCCACAGCCTCAGCATTTCTTGGCACAGCAAAGGGTCTCCATTCCTGTAAAAGACCTCAGAGTCCACAGGCACCCGGAAGGACGTCAGCAGCCCCAGCTCCGCCACCCCTTGGGCTCCCGGCGTCCCAAGGAGAAAGACACAGTCCACTGAACAGGCCAGCCTTCCAGCCAAGGTCTCAGAAGGCATTGCCAACCAAGAAGGAACTTTCCTACTCTGCGGAATGGAAGCAGACTCTCCGGTGAGAACCCAGATCACCAAGGGCTGGAGTGGAGGGAGGAAGGGGTCTCAGCCAGCCCTCTCCTCCACCCATCCTCAAGCCCACCTGAGCAAGAAACTAATTGTAATGTAAAATGCACTGTCCTACTATTGGCATAACTACTATTACTCACTATCATGACCATTAGCTCTATGGCCGCCATTAAACAGGTGCGTGAAGCCTTCAACCCGGGCGGGCTGGGCTGCGCGCTACGGGCTGAGCTAGGACTGTTGCATCTTATTCTTGTTTTTGCATTTTTTATTAACATATAATGTATTGGGCGCCTGGGTGGCTCAGTTGGTTAAGCCACTGCCTTCAGCTCAGGTCATGATCCTGGAGTCCCGGGATCAAGTCCCGCATCGGGCTCCCTGCTTAGCGGGGAGCCTGCTTCGCTCTCTGACCCTCCCCCCTCTCATGCTCTCTCTCTATCTCATTCTCTCTCTCAAATAAATAAATAAAATCTT